>NC_056746.1:712487738-712490238 GCF_019279795.1 Protopterus annectens
ATATTGAGTGAAAACTTTACCCCTCCACCCCCAAAGGACCAATTACAATATCAGTACATTATCAAGTACCCAATATTACTGCTGCACAGGTTAAAACATCACTGTCCAAATCCAAAAGTTCAGCTTCTATGGGGCCTGGCAATATCCCTGGCTGTGTTCTATATGAACTACAGAGTGACCTGGCACCTCACCTGTGTGCCCTATTCAAGCACAGCCACACCTCAGACTTTGTCCTTCCTGAATTGTGCACTGCTATAGTCACCCCTACCCACAAATGAGGTGCGACTACAGACCCTGGGAAATACTGCCCCAACTGCCTGACAAGTCTGTTATGCAAAGCTATGGAATGCATCATCATTCACCTAATAAACAGGGATATGGGAATCTGCAGACTCAGGATCCCACACAGTTTATTTTTGTGAAGGGTAGGGCATACCTGCTCAATCAACCTGGTTAACTTCTTGGAGTCAATCACCTGAGCTGTGGATAAAGGCAAGGTGGCACATACAGCCTACCTTGAACTGGCCAAAGCCTTTTATAGCATTCCTCACTCAGGAATCATGCTAAAACTCACTAAGATAGGCATTAACACCTATATCAGTAGGTGGGTTGCAAACTGGGTCACAGATAGGACTCACAATATGGAAATAGCTGACTCCAAGTCAGACGGCTTCTTCTTCTGGCTTTTCCTTCTTAGGGGTCACCACAGTGGATCACCTGTCCTCTCATGATTGGCAGTGGAGTTTTACAGTGTCTAGTTGCCAGCCTGGCACCCAACCTTCCACAGAAGGAGCACACATGCATGCACTCATACCTAGGGCCAATTTTAGAGTGCCCAATCCACTTACAGCATGTCTTTGGAATGTGGGATGAACCAGAGTACCCAGAGGAAACCCACGTGACCACAGGGATGACATGTAGACTCCACACAGGAGGCACCCCAGCCAAGTATTGATCCGGAGAACTTCTTGCTGTGAGGCAGTAATGCTAACCAATGCACCAACATGGCCGCCCACTCCAAGTCAGACTACCGAGCAGTCATAAGTGGAGTCTCACAGTGTCCTGTCCTGGGTCCTCTCATGTTTGTTATCAACTTCTCTGAAGTCCATGCCAATATGAAGGGACTCTGGCTGACAAAATCTTCAGACAATTGCAAGTTGGGAGCTATTGTTATCTACCCAAGTGATGCTGGCATCCTAATGAAAGGCCTTACTGATACCAATGACTGGTATCAGAGCGATGGCCTTAAGCTAATTGTCAAAAGATGCATTGTATTCCCCTTTGTCGAAAACCCTGTTCCCATGATTTATTGCATTGATGGTAGTCTCCTGAACAAAGAAGGCATTATAAGAGATCTGGGTAAACAGGTTAACAACAATGTCTCTTGACCACCACATTGCCACTGTGGTCATAAAGTCCTTCTATGTGGCACATCTCAGTACTAATGCAGTAGCATCCAGGAAGGAAGAGGCCATCATCCCCTGTATTCTTCTTGACAGAGTGACATGTTTGTTTCAACATACATATACTGATGGATGTGAGTTAGGTAAATTAAATGTATGTCCTCATTTTCTGACAACAATCATATCATTACAGTGATTTACCAGAGAAATAATAATAATAATCTGTAAAATGGACCAGAAATATGAGCAATAAACCTGGACATCCTGAAACAATCTAGCCAATTGACAGGTATGCTCAGAACCCCTTTCTGCAATGAATCTGGACCAATGGTGACAATGTGGTGGGTGGAAGCCATGAAAATAGAGATGTATCTGAAATACTGGCATAGATAAGCTAACGCAGTTGCTGTAGTAACACCCTCCTGTGTGGTCTAACATATGTTTACTGAAATAGCACAAGTAATTGAATTAGGAAATCTTCTATAGGTAATTACACATGTATTTGCAAATATATCACACACTACAGGGAGGTAACAGCAGTGACAAACAAACACCAGTGTGAAAGTGCATACCCACAACCAACACCACCACAGTCACAGTCACATACCAGTAAGTCAAGTAAATAGTAGAGTATATGGACTGTATGAACAAATACATTGTTTGCCACTCACACACTAGATCTACACATACAGTCCCAATTATCAGTGTAGTCTGACTCCTACCTTGGTACAAGACATGTCTCAGTCTGCCCCTACAAACACATACAGCCAATAGATCAGTGGAAACTGGAGCAGCATGCACAGCCAGATAAAGAAGGAGCCATAACACTTACATCCACCCCCCCTCCATACACAGCCAAATAACATATACAGATGACATGTGTACACAATCATGACAGCCTGTTAACAATGGCCAGACATAAAGATGCCTCTCACATGTAGGGTTGACCTCAGAATGTACAGGCTCAGGATGCATATATATGGCATCTTCCCTGACATGCCTGTCGGTCTACTACATCACTGGGATTGTATCAGGAATGAAGTCAAGAAATAATGGTAATAAATATGTCTGCACCTCATTGACATCTAGACAAAGCC